>NW_015971282.1:0-1973 GCF_000769745.1 Penicillium expansum
GCGTCTTGGCGGGTCCAAATGGAGGGTCACTGCCAGGTCTACCTAAAACTAAAGGGATAATCTAACTATAGAGACTAAAAAACTACTCTCTATATAGCTCTTATAGCTAATAACTATTATTATATATATATAATTTCTAATAGAATCCTAATATTAAAGATCTTTAAGTATTAGGACTCTAATCCTAATACTATTTATATTCTTCTTATTAAGGAAGCTTAAGACCTTATTAGTAATTATATAACTATAATTATTATTTTTATTACTATTATTTATAAATATATAAAGGAGATTATTAAGTTAAATATTATACTCTATTAGTAGTATAATAAGGACTATATAAACTAGGATCTATATAATTTAAGAGTAAATCTCTTATTTAAAAGTACTCTCTCTCCTAAACCCTTTTCTCTTATTACTTAGAGTATTAATATATAAGAGATATTTAAGAAACTATATATAATATATATAGCCTTATCCTATTAATATTTATATATTTACTATAGTAAGTAGATAGATCTTTACTTTAAGAATAAATCTACTAATAAGTTTATATATAAGTTCTAAGAAGTTCTTTATAATCTTATAACTTCTAATAGTAAATTAAACTTAGGATATATACTATACTAGTTTAAAAGAGCTATCTCTAAGAATCTTAAATATAGTACTTTTCTTTAGAACTTTAAGGTTAATAAGAGTAATATTAATCTTATAGATAAAGTCTATATTAAGTTCCTTAAAGTAGATATCTATATTAGGTCTATAAATCCTTTATATAATATAAACTTAACTACTATTTAAACCTTATTATTATTATATAATAATAAGAAAAAGAATATAAAGAAAGGAGGTAATAATAAGTAATCTAATTTAAATAATAATAAAGATAAATCTTTAAAGAAGAAGACTAACTTTATTAGAGAGAAGAATATTATCCTTTATAAATACTATAGGACTCTTAGAAATTATTACTCTAATAAGTATCTTTTATTAAAGAACTTAGTAAATATTACTATAATTTAACCTTAGTAATATTAATCCCCTTTTTAGTAGATTATAGTCTTTTAACTAGGCTAAATTATAGGCTAGGTTAATAACTAAGGTTAGATCCTTTCTCTACTATAATAATAGCCTTATCTTAAGGTAAATATAGTCTTTATACTAGTATCCTACCCTACTATATTATAATAAAGCCCTCCTTTAAGGGATTCCCTAATATAATATAATAACTTCTTTATAAATATACTCTTTACTAGTATCTAGATAAATACTATTTATAGCTCTTATATTATATCTAAAGAAGGCCTTATAGCTAATAATAATAATAATATTATATATTAGATAATTAATTTTAGTACTAGTATATATATAACCCCTTATAGATCTATCTTTATTAACTTTAGATAATATATATTACCTATTTTAATAACTACTAGGGATATCTTTTATACTAAAGGGTATAGGGATATAATCCTATACTTACTAGATTAAGATTTATTAGGATAAATAGCCCCTTTTACTCTCTAAAAAGTATAGCTTATACTAGATCTTTACTCTAACTTAATCTCTATATCTACTCTTAATAAGGTAGATATTAGTATATAGATAAAGAATAGTATAATAATATTTAAATATTAAGATCTTTATAACCTAGAGTCTACTATTAGTTTTACTACTTATAAAGGAGAGTATTATTAGTTAAACTATACTAATATTAATAAAGTTAATTATATATTTAATTATAATCTTATTACTAGCTCTTTAAACTCTATCTTTACTATATAAAGTAGAATTATACCTATCTCTATTAATCTAATATATTATTAAGCTTATTATATTAGTAAGGAGTATATATAAAAAATAGAGATATTTACTAATAATATTAAGCTAAAGAAAGGTACTAGTATTACCTTTCCTTATATTCCTTATTAGACCTGGCAGTGACCCTCCGGGTGGTCCATGATCTTGGACCC
>NW_015971281.1:0-2183 GCF_000769745.1 Penicillium expansum
GTATTTAATAATAAGGTACTACTATAAGTACTACTAGACCTTCTAACTAGACTTTCTAACCACAGTTAGAAATTATACTTATATAATAGTAATTTATAACTAAGAGTACTAATAAGTATCTATAATATATATAAATCTAGGGGATATAGGATAGTTAGAAATATAGAGGAATAGGATAGTCTAAAATATAAGATAAGGGGATAGTCTAAAATATAGATATCTTCCTCTATATTTTTAACTAAGCTAAACCTCTATATTTTTAACTATTAGGTTCTTTAGTATTTTTAACTAATACTAACTACTATATTTCAGGCTATATTCTACTACTATAAGTACTACTAGACCTTCTAGCTAGACTTTCTAACCGTGGTTAGAAATTATACTTATATAGTATTTAATAAATAAGTACTATTATAAGTACAGTTAGACCTTATAGCTAGACTTTCTAACTATAGTTAGAAATTATACTTATATAGTAGTAATTTATAACTAATAGAACTAATAAGTATCTATAGTATATATAAATCTAAAGGATATAGGATAGTTAGAAATATAGAGGAATAGAATAGTCTAAAATATAGGATAAGGGGATAGTCTAAAATATAGATATCTTCCTTTATATTTTCGACTAAGCCAAACCTCTATATTTTTAACTATTAAGTTTACTAGTATTTTTAACTAATATTAACTATTATATTTTAGGCTATATTCTACTACTATAAGTACTACTAGACCTTCTAGCTAGACTTTCTAACCGCAGTTAGAAATTACCCCTATATAGTAATATTTAATAATAAGGCGTACTAATAAGTATTTATAGTATATTTAAATAGATATTTAACATAGTATAAATCTAAGGGTAGGCGGTAGTTAGAAATATAGGAGAATAGGATAGTCTAAAATATAGGATAAAGGGATAGTCTAAAATATAGATATCTTCTTCTATATTTTCGATTAAGCCGAACCTCTATATTTTCGACTATTAGATTCTCCTATATTTTCGACTAATATTAACTACTATATTTCTAACTATTAGATAATAATTAATTTTAAATAATAGTAAACTACTATATTTTAGGCTATATTCTACTTTAATAAGTAGAAATTATAATTATATAGTAGTATTTACTAACTAAGAGTACTAGATAGTATCTATAATATATTAAAATAGAAATTTAATATTATCGAATTTCTAGGGGTATATAATAGTTAGAAATATAGAAGAATAGTATAGTTAAAAATACAGGAGAATAGGATAGTCCGAAATATAGATAACTTCTTCTATATTTTCGACTAATAATTCCCTTTTAGGAATTTTAGACCAAACGCTAACCCAATTCAGAATTTTAAACCAAAGCTACCAATCTAGTTAAAAAACTTCTAACCCCTACCACAAATTAAATAAAATAGGTAAAAATAAACAGTCTTCACATTCGAGTTTATATATAATATAGGTAGGTATAAAAAATAAAAAAGTAGTAAATACCCCTATATAGAGGTTGTAGTATATACCTGTTTTTAGCTAATAGAAATCTAAGATTATACCTATAAAGTTATAAAGGATACTATAAGGTTGTTATAAAAGGTATATAACTTTATTAAGCTTAAAGAGTTCTAGAAGATATATAAAGAAAGCCTAGAATCATTCTAAGACTTATAGTAGGTTATATAAGATATAGTAAAGGTTTAAGAAGGACTTAATCAGTTTAAGGCGAATATATAGAAGCGAGCGATCCTCTAGTAGGGTAAGTAGTAGGCTAATATTCTTCTTATATATATAGGAAGCTACACAATACTCTAAAAGGTTAGTAAGGCTATTAGTAAAGGCCTATTATATCTAGACCTCTAAACTACTATTAATAACGCTATTATAGACTAGAAGTCTATATATAGCTATAGTATTCGCTAATATACTCAAATTATATAAATTAATCTTAATATAGCGCTAGCGCGGTAGAATTTAGAACCTCTTAATCCTTAAACCCTATAGGCACTAAAGCTAGGGGTAGATATAGATAGATTTATCTATTTAATTAGATTAGGTTACTAAATACAGCCCCTAAGGATAGTACCACTAATACCGCTAGTATAACCTATAGGGGCTACAAACACTATAGGCCCTTCTAGATCCCTAGAGAAGAGTAGACTTCCGCAAAGCTCGAAAAGCCCGAAACCCGACCCGA
>NW_015971284.1:0-2821 GCF_000769745.1 Penicillium expansum
TAGTATAACTTCTATATTATTATATTATTATAAAGTTTATATTAATTTAATAATTAAATACTTAATTTATATAATATTTCTATATATTAAAGGTCTAAAGGTCTAAGTTTTATCCTCCCTAATACTAATATCTATTAGTTTATTAACTTCTATATCTTTAGTAGGAGTAGTAAGGCTACCTATTTTAGAATTAGGGGGTTTTAGAGTACTTAGGGGATACTAGAACCTAGTATACTAGATACTATTATAGATAAACTCTAGGATTATAGATAGATTTTATTCCCTTTAGTAGAAGTAAGAATTCTCCCTAAAGGCCTCCTTCTCCGCTATTATAAGGTTTTTAAATATAATATAGTATAGCTATTAGGTATTATATCTCTAGAATTATATATAACCCTAAGCTATATTATTACTATCCCTAAATAAAATATCTAGCTCCCTTTATATATCTACTATATCCTATTATATTTAGCTAACTAGTATATCTAAAATCGCCCTTAAGTATCTTAGCTATATAGTTATAAGAAATATATAATCTACCTAACTACTATATATACTATTTAGTAGGCTAGATAGCGTTTTAGTATTTAAGTAGAAATCCTAGTAGTAGTATAAGAGGTTATCCTAAGTACCTAACTCTATAGTATCTAAGATCTAGTAATTATTACTAATTATAATAAACTAAGATAGGATATTTATATATTAGGTAGTCGCTAGGCTAGTAGAGCTATAAGGTAGGCTAGGTAAACTTAGCTAGATATCTCTAAACTAGTAGATCTATTTAGCCTAGCTATAGCTAAAGTAAGCCTTATTATCCTTAATCTATATCTTAGTATTAATCTATTATATATACCTATCCTTTATATACCCTTAGTTAATTAGCTACTTATACTATATAGCGATCTCGCGATATATCTTTAGGAGTAACTTAGTATAGTTACTACTATCCTTATTAAAAAGAGCGAGATTTCTTTAGAGTATATTTACCCCCTACCTACTATATATAAAGTCTATAATATTAATATTAATATAGCGAAAGAAAGTATATTCTCTAGGGTATATCCGCTTAATATAATAGGGAAATAATACTAGCTTCTATATATAATCCGGATAGTATTATATATAGAATATATAGTATATAGGGTCCTATTAGACTATCTACTATACTAAGCTAAACTATATATTCTTAGCCTAGCTAATATAAGGTTTAGATAGATAGGCTAGGTAATACTAGTTATATATATTAAATTCCTCTATAATTAGGTACTATAGGCTACTTAGATAGTTCCTATTAAAATCCTTACCTAGCTATTTAAATAGCCCTAGTAGTATAATACTTCTATCTTAATCTAATTACTAACTAAGGTCTTAAATAGTAGGGCTAGTATCTTAGCTATAGTAGTATTTATATAGTTAAGCGAATATTAATAATTCTATAAGTATTAGGTTTATAATCCTTAGTATATCTATATCTATAATTAGGAACTACTATCCTAACTTTAGATTACTTACTATATTTTTAAACTAATCTTTATACTAACCTTTTATTATATCTTATACTCTAAGATTTATATATAGCTTATATAATTATTAGAGTAATTCCTTATATATAGAATAGTAATAAAGCTTTAGGCGTTTATATAGCTTATAGATATAGAAATTATAGAGAGAAAGTAATAGAGAGGTATATATAGTATTCTAGGTTATTATTACCTTTCCTACCTATTAGAGTAGCTACTTCTTAAAGGTATTAGTTAGGAGCTTAGTCCCTCTTAATAGATACTAGATTATAGTATTTATAAGGGTATAGTTATAGCTAGTAAGTAGATTAGGAGGAGTAAGGTATAGCCGCTTTTAAAGCTAAGTAAAAGGCTTATCCTTATTATCCTACTTATTATTATTATTATTATTATTATCCTATTTATTATTATTATTATTATCCTACTTATTATTATTATTATTATCCTATTTATTATTATTATTATTAGATAGTATTAATAGGGTTAATAATAAAGATAATAATAGTAATAAGATTAATAATAGTATATTATTATAGGGTCTTTTCTCTAAGGATCTAGAAGGGCCTATAGCGTTTATAGCCCCTATAGGTTATACTAGTAGTATTAGCAGTACTATCCCTAAGGGCTATATTTAGTAACCTAATCTAATTAAATAGATAAATCTATCTATATCTACCCTTAGCTCTAATATTTATAGGGTTTAAGGATTAAGAGGTTCTAAATTCTACTATACTAGCGCTATATTAAGATTAATTTATATAATTTAAGTATACTAGCGAATATTATAGCTATATATAGATTTCTAGTCTATAATAGTATTATTAATAGTAGTTTAGAGGTCTAGATATAATAGGCCTTTACTAATAGCCTTACTAACCTTTCGGAGTATTATATAGCTTCTTATATATATAAGAAGAATATTAGCCTACTACTTACCTTACTAAAGGATTACTTACTTCTATATATTTACCTTAAACTAATTAAGTCCTTCTTAAACCTTTATTATATCCTATATAATCTATTATAAGTCTTAGAATAATTCTAGGCTTTCTTTATATATCTTCTAGAACTCTCTAAACTTAATAAAGTTATATACCTCTTATAATAACCTTATAGTATTCCTTATAACTCTATAGGTATAATCCTAGATTATTAGCGCGGCTAAGTAGATATCCTTAGGTAATAGGGTTTTAATTATTATAAGCCCTTCTATAATTAACCTTATATACTACTTATTAAGATTTAGTATTATAATAAAGGTAAAGGATTAGTCTATTACTATATATATATTATAGTTACTA
>NW_015971283.1:0-1072 GCF_000769745.1 Penicillium expansum
CCCCCCCCTAGGCTCGAAATTGCATAAAACCATGGTCTTGGCGTTCATAAAGTAGCTGAATCACCTAAATAAATAACCATCTTTTACCTATATTTTAGTTCATATATATAATTCTCCTTTATTATCATAATTAGGACTAGGAAATATTTAGAAATTCTAGTTAATAGATATATATCCTTAATATATTAGTATAATAATTATATCGATAAAATACTAATTTTTTTTTATATATAAGCTATATCTAGACCTAAGTCTTCTACCTTTATAAACTATAATTATTAACTAGTATAAATCGTTTAAACTACCTATTCTTACTTTAAAAAAAGGACTTAGAGATATAACTATCTATATATTATTATTACTACCTTTATATACCTATATGGTTCTGAGTATTCTGTATTTAGGTATATAGATCACTCTATAGACCGAATTAAGTAATACTAATATAGAAATATATATTCTGGAGTTTTTAGGGTTTTATCCTTTATCTACATTTTAAACTATATTAAGCTTCTATACTTTAGACCATACACTATATCCTACTTAGTCCTTAATATTATTGAATATTACTAGGTAAGTATAATTTCTGACTGCGGTCAGAAATTATAGGTAGAAGGTTAAGCACTACTTACAGTAGTCCTTATTAGACCTGGCAGTGACCCTCCATTTAGACCCGCCAAGACGCTAAGGAGGGTCTAAAGTCCGGATTCTGGACCTGCCAAGGAAATTATGCATGCATAACCTATCCTAATTAGGAAATAATATGCTTATAAACCATGATTTATATATATTTATATCAAAATTTAGGTCTTGGTAGGTCGCTAGACCCTTAGAGGGTCCAAGGTCATAGACCACCCAGAGGGTCACTACTAGGTCTAGTCCTTATAGTAGTACTCACAATAGTATAGTATACAATAGTAATTTCTGACTATAGTTAGAAATCTAGTCTTTAACTAAGGTCAGAAATTATAGGTAGAAGCTTAAGTATTATTTATAGACCTGGCAGTGACCCTCCGGGTGGTCCATGACCTTAGACCCTCCGAGGGTCCAGCGACCCGCCAAGACCTAAATT
>NW_015971280.1:0-1279 GCF_000769745.1 Penicillium expansum
CAGGTCAATCACATGTAAGGAGTTCTGACCTAGTCATCCTTATTCTATACAAAGATCAGGTGTTCGGGCCACCTCATTCCGAGATTTTTTGTATCAAATAGCCCGGAGTCTACTCTCTAAGCAGAATTTTATATTCGTAAATCAACCAATGATTCATGTGAGGATATGAAAACGTATGTAAATTAATATAACTCATGGGATCTTGGAATAACAGATACTTTTATTGTAAATTAAGTGCTGTCTAAGCAGAGCAATGCAATACAGAATCATATAAGAAATACACATATTCTCCTATAAACTGCGTAAACACTCTGCTTTGTTCAAACCCGAGGTAGAACCCTTACACTTGTAGAATAAACTATGGTAACTATTGGGGTGACGTCTCAGGTCCTAGTGAATAAGGATTACCAGAGAGGTAAATAGAGGATTCTGCTGTTGGTGCAAATTCATCTGCTAGTCGGGTGGGTGTGAAACGTCGTGTCTGATCGTATATTATCCAGCGCTTGCACTGATATGAGATATAAGGTCAGTCTTAAGTGTGCTATTAGGAATAAAAGGGTAGACAGACTCTTGCAATCCGCATTCCAAGCCAAAGACATCGAAGTTTTCTAGCATTGTCTATCGAATTCTTTTCCATTGACGGTGTGTTTTCTTCTGTAGTAGCCCCCTCGAAGAAATTTTCTGGGTAGTAAAGCCGGCTCCACACCTCTCCTCTGACTAAAAGATCCTCTGGTAGCGGTTGTATAGCTGAGTCATTGAGAAGCGGGAATGATTCGTCTTCGATCTTCGAAATGATAGTCTCGGAATTGAACAAGGTATTTAGGTAAGTTGAGAGTAATGACCATGGAATCAGCGGTTCTAGTCGTTGTATAGCTGCCGGGTTGAGCGTAAGATACCATATAAAGGCCATAGAGATGTGTACACTCGGATACATATTTGGGTCCCCAAGTTGGCCGAGCATGACGACTAATGTGTGAAAGGCGAGAGAGCTTGCCCGGAATGTAAGCTGGGGCGAGATTTTGGTCTGGAGTGGTGCACTAGATGCATTAGATGCCCACTTCATTGCCGCTCGACGATCTTCCGCCGTAGGATTGCGTAACTCCAATGTGGAATCGGTTTCCATCACTCCATATTCACCCCCGTATTTGAATATCGCAGAGATATTACAAGACGTAAGCTGCACACCTTGCTGTCCGTGTCTATCTAGCTTGCTAATCTCGTTGCGTAGAGTGTCAAGAAACACATTCGCTCGAGAAATAAATTCCTCAACCGGACGTTT
>NW_015971279.1:0-1248 GCF_000769745.1 Penicillium expansum
TAATTGCTCCACTGTTATCAGAGCAGCTATAAAGCATATCCAGCCGAAGAAGCGGTTCGAGCACCCGTACAAAGATATGGAAGCGAATAGGCCTGATTGGTGGCCCTCGTGTATCATGCATCAGCAACCTGATCGTATGAAGAAAGAAGGTATGTTTTCTTATATAGGGCTTTCTAATCTGTGTTGACATTTTGTTGCCCTAGACCGCATCGAACTGTTTATTCACATTCTTCATAACCTCGGTGGCTGGGGTATAAATGCCGATAAATTGACGGAAATTGCTACAGCTGTCAAACAGAACCTACGGAACCCAGAAGATATCAAGATTATTTATGAGGTCCTTCAGGTTCGAAAGATGCAGGAACAGGTTGAGAGAAGTGAAACAGGTATTTTCAGAGTACTCCTAGCATGTTTTGCAAATAGCTCACGCTTCTTAGGTGCCAATAACGTTATCTACGTTAACAAAGAGTATGCATCTACCAACGCAGCCCCGGCAGTTATAGAAGCTCCAGGGCGTGGAGACCAGGGAATAGAGCAGGACTACGTTGCCCCCGATTTTTCATCCACGCCTCTCGAATTCGAAGACTTCGACACTTTCGTCACCTTCAGCTCTCAAGTCCGAGACGTTTACGGCACAGCCGACATAAGGTCCTACGAAAGCTCTATGACATCCCATTTTGATATTGGCGTCCACAATCCTATGAACCAAGTGTTTATTAGACATTATGGGCTGCCGGGTTATTACGACGGATCTTTGTAATTGATTTAGTGATTTCATACTTGTTTTCGAGATCGAATATATGAAGAAGAGTTATATTGATCTATGATTTTATGGGCATTTCTTGTAATTATAATTGCACAGTCAAATATAAACATAAACCACTTCAAGGACCGTAGCAAAATAATATGCTAATAAAAAAGACTATTATATATACATACGTGGATCTATACCTGAATATTGCCCCTGGAATCTTGCTACTGATTCGGTCACTAATTATATTTATCGCATTATGTATTTGAGAATTAGGGCAGCGCTATAGGTTTATTACATTATTCCGCTGAAATCTTTTTAGGGCTTTAGGCGACGACTTCTCCTTCGGGGCTTTTTAAATAGATCTGTTGCCCCGTTTCTAGGTTGGATTTCAATATTTCTATCTTTTCTAGACACAGTTCAATTTTCTTTGTGATACTTGCTTGCTATTGTGTACCAGGGTACCTGGCAATTTTACATGAAAGTGAGTCAACCTC
>NW_015971333.1:0-4047 GCF_000769745.1 Penicillium expansum
TAAAATACTTAATATTATAAGTAAAAAATATATTAATTATATAGTGATATGCTAGAAGTCTGTTTGTCTGGTTTATACTATATTAGGGCCCTAATAGGTTACCTAATAGGTTAAAGTAATGGACCTAAAACCCATTTTGGGTTAGGTTGGGTTGGGTTGGGTCCGGGTTAGAGTGGGTTATGCCGAAGTCTAATTAATAGAGATTAGTTTAAGACTATAATTATTACTAATAATATAAGCTTATAATACCTTAATACTATAAAGGAATATAGTAAGTATCTAGTATAATAGGTTATAGAATTTTAGGAATACTAACTTATAATTTAGTACTAGAAAGGTTCTGAAAATATTATTATAGATATAATTAGCTAGTAACTAAATCTAATAGGGACTATCTTAGCTAATATTAGCTAATAAAAACCTACCTAAGGGGCCTATTTAGCCTTAATCTATATAATATAAGGGGTCTTAAAGGAGGAGTAGCTAGCTACTACTATCTATTTCTTAAATAATAGAATAGAGTTAAGCGACCTTACTACTAATAGAGTAGTTTAAAAATTTACTAAGAACCTAATATTCTAGGATATACTAATTAATAAAAGGGTACCCTTAGAAGTTAACTAATAACTTATCTATATAGATATTAATAGAGAAATATCCTTATATCTAAAAGCCCTATTTTAAACTAACTTAGTATAGAACTCTTATTAGGAATTTAGCTACCTAAGCTTCCTAAGACTATATAAAGTTATATAGCTATAAAGGTAATAGCTATTAATATAATTAGATATTAAAGAGACTATAAGGTCCTACCTTAACTACTAAGTTTTATAAAGAGTATAAAAGTCTCTAGAATAAGAAAAGGTATAATATATAGTTATAAAAGGGGAATAACCCTTTAAACGCTAAGGTATTAATTTAATTAGCTAGCTACTAATAATATTAAATAGGAATAGATAGATTATTATAGCTATTAATTATACTATAGGATAGCTAGTTATATAGGCTATTCTAGATATAATTAAGGAAGTAATTACTAAATTCCTATATTAAGATATTTATATATATTATAAAGTATTTAATAAATTGATCTTAAATAATAGCTTAAACCTCCTATTAGGGATGATATATTACTTTATTAACCTTATTAAAGCCTAATATTATATAATAATACCCTACTATCTATAAATAAATAAGAAAGTAGAAAACTTTAATAGCTTAGTAGGATAAATATTAATAAAATATCTAATAAGGAAACCTATGTTACGCACTGCCTAACTGGTCACAGTTATGTTAGAAGCTTTCCTGGTTATACTTGCCTATGCTGGTCCTCCAACGTCAATGATCTGTCTCTCAACCGAGCTGTTGCTGCGCACAGTCTTATTCAGCCTAAGTCCTTTTGAGGGTATCAGGGAACGATGCCAGGTAGAGCGCCGAGTAGATCTATACCGTAGTATTGTTCTACTCGTAGGTGTTGTCAAGTGATAATATAGTGAGTGAGTTAACAAGGTCGTAGGGTAAACACAAGTAACAATGTATGATTGAAGACGAAGAACTAAACTAAGTACATAGGATAGTGTCCTTATATATCCTTCGTTCCTACTCCCTAGGATATACCCCCCGGGGGTATATCTACTAGAGTCATAGTGACTTCCTACTCCTGCTTAGCATCGGTATGGAGTTATAGTCACGTGATCTGGGTGGTCAAGAGTACTCTAAGTTCTGGTAGAGTAGAATTGCCATTTGCTAATCGCAGGCCGAAAGTGGCTACCTTCTAGCCGGCCCCTTTCTGCCGTCGTACTGCACGTGAGTGATGACTGATCTCCTTGGTTGGCTCTCGGTGGCCCATCGGTGTGCCTTGTGGGTCACCACTGGTTGGTGACGGATAGGTCCGTAACAACCTATTAAGCTATAGGATAAATACCTTATATAAGCTATATTTACTACTTATATTTAAGAATATATAATCTTAGGATAGAGCCTATATTACTTAGTATATAGAATATAATCTTATATTATAGCTAATAATATTACCCTTATAGAAACTAGGGCTAAAATAGGCTAGGATAAATAGATATAATAACTTATAAATACCTAATTAAAGGTAAATAAACTACTATTTATCTATATTATTAAGAAATAATAAATCTAGGATATAGCTATTATAAAAATAAGTTTTTAGTTAAGAGATTAGGTCTTAGTATATAATAAAGTAAAAAAGAAGTATAAGAATACCTAGTTTAGGCTATATAAAGTCTTAAAGAGCTATCTGCTTAAGATATATACCCTTAAGGAACTATAAGGATATATTCTAAGGAATCTTATTAATAATATAAGATTAATAAATATAAATATAGGTAAAGACTAGACTACGATATCGCCTATAGATAGGCGGGTAGGCAGTGCCCACAGGCCTTATCTAAGCGGGCGATAGGTACTATCAATACGCCTATAGACAGGCCCTACCCTTAGGGCCTATTATCTATAGATACTGTGGGCGCCTATAGGCCTTTTTAGTAAGTAGAATTTCTTAACCTTGTAACCTATATTATTTGTATATTTTTTCTCTGTATTTTTAAGTAATTTAATTATAGATATAATAACTTAATATTACTATTAATTTTCTAACCTTAGTTAGAAAAATAAACTATAGAAGCCTTTATATAATAACTTAATACTATAGTTAATTTTCTAACTAAGGTTAGAAATAAGCTTTAGAAGCCTTTATATAATAACTTAATATATTATAACTTTTTTAATTAGGGTTAGAAATAAGTCTTAGAAGCCTTTATATAATAACTTAGGTATTTATTATAGTTATATATTTATACTAATATAATATAAATTAATTATTATTAGGTTTACTATACTTCCTTACTTCTCTTAAACTAAGGCGCTTTTAAGTACTACCTTTATCTTTATAATAAAAGAGATAAGGACTACTCTTATCTTTACTATTAATTAGCTTACTTCTCTATCGCTTCTATATACTTAGTATTATAAAAGGATAAGGAAGCTAACTCTCTATTATAAACTTATACTTAATTAGTCTAATAGGATTATTATCTTTAGAATCCTTACTATTACTAATTAATTTAGGTATATTAGTAGTAAACTTAGCCTCTCTCTATTTATCTACTTCTTATATTAAATCTAAAGATATATCCTTATTAGGTAGTTCTTTTATTTTAATATTAAATTAGGTTTTATATTAGAATATTATAATATCTTAGACTATCTTTATACTTAGCTACTTATATTAGTAATAGTAGATATCTTATACTAAATTAAAAAGATATTTAACTCTAGTATTTATTATAAGAATAAAGAGAATATTATAACTAATACTTAAAAGAATTAAGAATTTATTCTTATATTCCTTTTAGAATTATATAAGATTAACCTTTCTCCTTACTATTATAGGTATTAGTATTCTTACTTATAATAATAGTAAATATAATATATACTTTTTAAAGTATTTAGTAAGTTTATACTCTAATATTAATAGATTAGAGTAGATATAAGGTAGAAGGAAGGTTAAGGAGGGTATCTAGGTTACTTATATTAGCTAAGTAATATTTAAAGGGTTACTCTTCTTATAGGGACTATATCTAAGTATATCTTTAAGTATAAGGAGCTATAAACTAATAAAGTATTTCCTTATACTAATTACTCTAATTTATATTATTCTCTAATATACCTTATACCTTACTTAAGAAGAAATAAAGCTTATATTAAGGTATAAGAATTATTCTAATTATATAAAGACTATTATAGATCTCTTTTATCTTTATATAATAAGAGGTAAGTTTTACTATCCTAATATTAAGGGTTTATAGTATTACCTTCTTTTAAGATATAGTTTTTAGAGTAAGTTATATAATTAATTCTTTAAAGTACTTAAAAGAGGGTATTATAAATACTAAAAATATAATATACTATTATCTCTTTAGTCTTTAAAAGTATTATAGTAAAGTAGTAGAATAACTCTATAATATATAAAAGGTAGTTAACTTACTACTATTCTACCTTACTAAGTTTATATTT
>NW_015971167.1:0-6069 GCF_000769745.1 Penicillium expansum
ATGAATCGATTTCCTATCAATTCAGAAAAAAATACCGGTCGACGATTCCTACGCCTGCTATGGTCTATGATGCGATGATGGACATCTCAACGAAGCTCACTCTTGAGAGTCAAGCTGGAGAGACCCTCCGCCAATATATGATCTCCCATTATCAAGCGAATAAAAATACAGAAGATGAGAGGTTCACGTATATTGTTCTCATGCTCCAGCAATATGTTTGGGTCAAACAGGATTTCCTAGATCCACAAGGACAGAGTGACAAGGCTTCGAGAGGAATACTGCAACAAATTGTGCCATTGTTTGACCTCGGAGAAAAGATATGTGGATACCAAATTTTGATTATCTTCGACAATTTTACTACCGGAGTATTTCCAACTTCGTCACTCACCACTATCTGCGAAAAAGTTCGACGGGATGAACAAGTTTATGGTATTTGAGGTTGATGGTAGCATATCTCGGATTTACATATACTATGACCATGGCCTAAATGTATGTTATATATCGAGATTTACAAATTAATTCACTTGCAGATACTGATTCTATCATAGAATGAAGATATCTCTAAATTTTTATCAAAACATTAATTTTCATACATAAAACTCTATAAGTTCTGGAATAATCTACGGTATCTCGTCCTACTAATCAGGAAGTATAGTGATTTTAGGCCAATCGAACATACAATATATTGAGATGACATAACTATATAAGTAGTTATCTGATATATGCCTTATTTATTAGTCTTTAGCCAGCTAAGTAGCTCCTTGTTTGAGTGTAGGAAATCCGTGCTTTCCTCTTCTCTCTCCTTGCTCTATACACTTGAGGGACCGTAGCAAAAATAATAATCGGATAGTAAATACCATAATATATACATACGTAAATCTATTCTTTTGTAAAGATCTTATTTCTTTAACGTTCGGCTAATCATAAGCAATTTTGCGAGTCTCCTTTCACTTGAGTAAAGGCAGATTTTCCTTCTTGCAGCTTCTAATATAATCTTGGAGAGCTAGAGGATACAAGTAGTAGCAAGAGAAAAATTGAATAAAATGTGAATTGACTTCTCGGACTACATGTTCTAGAACCTTTGTAGGCAGAGTCGAGTACGAAACTGAACTGCGAGTGCTGAATCGGCCCGTATGCCTAGAGCATACAGCCACGACCGTTCCCCTCTTCAATAGATAACACAATATTAACAACAAGAAATCATTGAACGGGCTGGTCACATCACATCAATACAAAAGCCCATAAGAAATATCCTAGGAAATATCCAATGGAATAATTTACCGTGACCCTCAAATATGGTGAATCAGTTATGAGGGTGTGAATACATAAATATCCATTCATCCACTAAAGTTTTTACCAAAAAGCCCCGATGAATTGCTTTCCTATCATCTCACTACGATGCCTGCTTCTGAAGTGGATTAATCCTTTCTTAAAAGAAGATAACTCATCGGTCTCGAGAGCTCAAGAAAGCCGTGAGTTATATAAACTACAAAGAGAAACTCCTTGCTCATTGGTTTTTACTACAGACACAAGGGATGTCGAGTCCATCCAGTCTACACAATCATCTCAAGGGCCAGAAAGTATCCTCATACTTCCGAACATCACACCTGGTGAAAGATTTTGGTCATTACAGCCTCGAGTTTTGAGATCGCCAGACCCAATGGGATCCACCGAAAACCATCCCCCAAGGGTACAATTCGATCAAATGTCAGATTTTTTATCAAAAAATGCTTCACAAAACAGAATGGATAGGCTACCAACAGAGCTTATAGACAACATTATCGAGGCCAGTCTTTTCTCTGAACAGCTTGGGTCACATGATGCATTGCACACCCTCCAAGCCTTTTGCCAAGAGGAGAAGGACTCGATATTCAAAAGCAGGATCCATGCTGTTCTTCAGAGCTCTTCAATTCGAAAGAAAATAGAGAGTAGTTGGAACCTCTGCCCTACCTTTGAACATACAAAGACTTGTCAACATACTATCGTTAAGACTGCCTCGCATGATTTGGCTTCAAAAACGATTATTACTTGTGCGCAGTGCTTCTCCTTCCTACTTGATCATCAAACGATCCGCGCATCCTCGTTTTGTCAGGACGGGCAAAGTTTCTATCTGATTGCGACCAGAGCAGAGGACCTTAGTATGGCTAAACGCATACTATCTTCAATAGAGGTCCAAGATCTTTTTAAACCTGCTTCAGTGAGTAGAGGAAACGGTGACCGCAAATCTATATTTGAACTTACTACCTCGAACGGCGAGTTGTTTCGGAGTTTCTGGGAACGGCTTCGACCCTTACCCGCAATCACTTTACCTACTGTTGGGCCCAAAGAAAGAACAAATCTTTGCCACTTTGCCGACATAACTATAGCAAATGAGCTGCTAGATCGAGGAGTGGATTTAGGAATGCCCGACCCAAATAACAGATCTGCGAATTGGTATGCACTCTTACACCAACAGAACCCAGAGCCAATGCTCGATTGGTTTCAGAGTCGTGGCTTCGAGCGTCCAGAAGATCTTTTGACACATGCTATAACATACAACCACATGGACGCTGCTAGATGGATTTTGAAACATTCTATTACCTATGGAGACTGGCGCAATGCTTTATCTGTTGCGGCTGGGAATCCGGAACCCGGAAGCGATGAAATCTTTGAAATGATCATACAACGCCCACCTCCAGAATACAGAACGGACCGCACGCTCTCTTGTGATCTTTTGGTAACGATCATCGACAAGGTGTGTTCTTACAGTCGCTGGTATGATTACCACCTAACCCAAAAGGCCAATAAACAAAAGTATAGGGAACTTTTGGAACAGGGTGCTGTTCAGAAGATTCAAGCAGTTGGAGGATTGAAAGATGGTGTCAAAGTGACTAATGTGATTGGACTGAAGGTTCAAGCGAGGCGAATCGGTCTATATTTAATCATAGAAGCTTTAGATGCTTTTGATTGATGGAAATGCATCCGGTAGCCACTCAGAGCTTAATGCCTTCTCTTTTCGACATGTTGCGAGTAGATCTGGGTAGACTGCGACAACGCCCGTTAAAGTGGAGACACTTTTAGCGTCGCCAAGATATATGCGGAAACTCTTGGCAAAGTGAGTACTGCTAAGAACTAGTTATATGATTAGGAGGGGGGCTAGGAAGACTCGCGGTGGAGTGATTTCAACTGCTATAGGACCTGCACGAAAAATTTCGGATGGCACGAAAAGGGAGGGAAGCTAAGTGGTCTTACCTAATATTATATCGATCAAATTGGGATATCGTGGATATATTCTTCCACAGCGAATCGCTCATAGGCTTCGAGTTCTTGCTCAGAGCTAAATTAATTTCCGACTTGTCCTCATAGCAGCCAATCAGTCCTGGATTAGCAGGACGCACAGGACGTTTTTACAAGCGGTTAAGAGAGAAAGGACAAAGGCTACTAGAAGAGGGGTTTCATGTTGATATTCTAGGGCCTTCGTACGTAGAGTAAGGAAGTTTACTAACGAGCCGAATTGGATTTGTTTTGCTCTACAGTAGCTCACATCTTGGTGCAAATTAGACAAACATCTATGATTGCGGGGGTTAGGTATGCATTTCTCTCTTGCCGCCCGCTGCTGTGCCTCTTGTCTAGCACGAAGCTGAGCCTTTCCTATCATACCTGTCTATCAAAATTACTCCCTATACCCCGACCGACTTCATGGTGTGAATTACATCTGTGATTATATGTCTGTTTCAAAAGTATACTTTCTTTTATGCTAAGTGTGAAATTTAATTTGTATCATGAGAACTTTCTAGTGTGCGATTTACTATCAACAACAATGCACTATCAACAATGACTTCGGAGTTTGTTAATTATAGTCTTCAGTCTTTTAGCCATTCTTTATAGCGTGGAGTTATGTGAACAGGTCATTTAGTTATTCTTCCTTTTCTCTAAGGGTTTCGTACCATCATCAGGTAACACGGTGTACATAATTTTGCCATCTCATGGTAGGTTGGCTTCTTCAGCAAAAATACCTAAATGCGGATTTGAGTAACTCCTCTTTATGCTTATCTCCTTACACGCTTTGTTTGAATGGAGGCTACACTATCTCGGTAAAATATAATATTATAATGTAGAGGGAAAAAGGAGGCAATCAATTACACCAATTATTACCAACATGGTTTGAATTTAGCTCTATTTCCCGGAGATGTCTTTCTAACTTCTTTCTTCTATTCATTGATAAGCATTCACAGTGAAAATCTTTCTACTTCTTAAACTGACGGGTTATTGGATCCCACATATGATCTATCTTGACTAGAAGCCTAGTATAAATTGACCATTTCTATGATTCGGTCGACGAGGAAGCAAGAATATCTTGTTGAAGGAGATGAAATGCCACGAAAGCGAGTTTCAGTCGCAGTAAGTGCTCTTTTCGTTTTGATAAGCCGGCAAGTTCTAACCCTCAAATAGTGCACTCGATGCCGGAGGATGAAGATCAGATGTAACGGTGATATCCGCACTGGCCTACCTTGCTCAGCCTGCTGTCGTGTTGGAGCTACCGAATGCCAGTACAAACGAGTGAGCCAAAGTCCTCAATACTTACAATGAGAGCTTAAATAACCTTTATTCTTTACCCTCCTAGACACATTCTTTGTCCCTTGAAGAAGCATCTAGGTTTTATACAACCAATGCTCAAGAAGAAAGGCTAACCCTTATGGGCTCCAATCAAATCCGGGCTCTGTACCAGCAAGATGAGTGCGAACTGGATATCCTCTCATGGCAACAACCCGTCGGTATAGACCACTCCTATGTCGACCAGTCAGCCAACTACCAGGGTCAGACATTGCCTAGTTACATGCCGCATAGCACTGGAGGAATGCTCAACGGCTATAGCAACGTATGGGACAGCCTGCCTTCGGATCCTAGTGGCATACCCACCGAGGTCTTTGAAGACCAAAGTTGCAACTTAAACCAAGCTACGTACGGTTTCGTCCTCCCAGCCCAAGACATAGCCACGAAAATGCCCCGGTCAACAGAAGCAATGACCACACCTTATACAGACGCACACTGCATCCTCCCAGGCGGCCTCTCAGGCATAACCCCAGTCACACACGCAAAGGTCTGGAACTTCGGATTTGCAATCTCCCCAGAAGTTCCAATGGCTATCCAGAGCAAAGGTCTTACAGCATCAGCCCCTCGGAACGAATTAAGTCACTGGACTCAGATAAAGGAATACCCGACCTCATCCCCAGAAGACCCAACACCTCCGATATATGACTAGAGCGCACGTTCCTGCGTAGCGCTGGACAGCGTTTTCTCGAGCTAAAATATGACTGTGTGACTTATGTGTATTGGGTATGCGGGTAGTGAGCACAGTAAGTCTATGAGTGTTATCGAGGGTGATGTGCCCTGATCAGTGCATATATACGTGTTTGAAATACGGACTCGATGTTTGGTCTGCCTTTTGTTGTTGTTTATTCTGTTTCGTTTTGATTTAATACTCGTTCTATTTTGTCGTCATTTTCAGGTCTGTTTACCAAAAGAGGGAGAACATACACTCGGGGGACCATGATGAGATGCCTATCCTGTCGTACCCGTCTGCCAGGATCACTCCCTATACACTGTGGATTATATCTATGCTTGTGTCTGTTTCAAAAGTATGCTTTCTTTCATGCTATATGTAAAATTTAGTATTTTCTATCTTTATTACGAGAACTTGAAGTTTGCGATTTACTATCAAGAATGACTTGGAGTTTGTTAATTCTAGTCTAAAGTATGGGGCTATATGAACAGGTAAATCAGGTATTTTTTCTCCAAGGGTTGCCTAGATACGGATTTGATTTGAGCTACTCCTTATATCCTTACACGCTTTGTTTCTCAGTACTTTCGTTGGTGTAACCTGGAACATGTTGAACAATCTCGAATCTTCTGACTTTTTCCATGCGCGGTGAAAGGAGAGTCGAGGCCCTGTTGTCTCTCAATCGTTTCCTAAGCGATCCTTTCGAGAATATCATATGGTTGTGCCTTGCCAAATGACTAGGAGCGGGCTCTGATTTAGAAGCGCTAAACATATTAAACTCGACGCCTTGCTGTCTCGCCCTTTTACTT
>NW_015971168.1:0-3681 GCF_000769745.1 Penicillium expansum
TAACTATTTTCTTTTTAAATTCTAACTTATTAATATTATATTATAAGCCTACCTCTTATAACTTCTATAAGACTTTAGCTACCTTCTAGTAATAGTCTTTAATTAATCTATTTAAATAGATAATAATATTATTTATATATATAAAGATAAAGTTATTAAAGTACTTATAAAGTATTTAATTAATATACTATTAAAAGGTTATAAATACTTTTATAAGGCTAAATAGGGTTATAAGCTATTTAAATAACCTATATCTTATTTAAAATATAGTTTTTTATTCTTCTCTAGGTTTAATCTAGATCTTATAGAATATTATAATTATATCTAGCTTTATAAACTACTATATTTATAATATATTTTATAAGGTTTCTTTAATTAAAGGTAGTAAGTAGTAATCCTTAACTATTATCTTATTTAAATTATAATAGTATATATAGAAATATACTCTTTTATCTAGCTTTTTAACTAGTAGTACTAATATTATAGCTAGGGATTTACTAATATAAATAAAATTCTATCTAAGTAAATCTATAAATATTTTTTATAAAATAAGAAATTCTTCTTAGTTTATATTATAAAAAGGATTATATAAAGATAGGGTTTCTCTATTAAAACTATCTTTTTATAAAGGAATATAATAATCTACTCTTAATTAATAGTCTAATAATTATTTTATATACTTTATATTAAATACTTTTAATTATAATTAGTACTATTTTAAGAGCTATATATATAGATTAATATATTTCTTTTTTTATAATACTTTCTCTATATCTACTAAGATTACTTTTCTAATCTAAAGGCTCTTTATAAGTCTAATTATATATATTTCTTAAAAATCCTTAATTAAAAGTCTTTAAACTTATAAAGGCTTTATACCTTAAAGGCTTACTATAGTATTTACTCTATTTTAATATTATATATATTTACCTATTTTTATAAAGATATTAAGATATCTTTTTTATATTAAATATTACCTATCTATATTAATTAATTATATATTCTTAAAGATTATTTAGTCTATCTATTTTAAAATAATATATATATAGATATCCTTTTAGAAGTATCTATATATATCTATATTAAAATAGGTAATAAAATTAATCTTTCTTTAATCTCTAATAATACTATCTAGTATTTAGGAGGGTATTAAGATATATAAGAGACTAAAAGTTATTATAAAAGAATTACTTACTATAGTATAATATAAATATCCTAAATTAATAAATACTTTTAAAAATTAAATTCTATTAACTAGTAAATTAATATAAAAGGGTTTATTCTTTTATTTTAATAACTTTTTAGCTCTACTTAGCTCCTATCTATAACTTTAAGTAAGAGCTATTCTTTTTTTAAGTACTTATATATACTCTCTTAATCTAAATAGTTACTCTCCTTTATAAGTACTTTTATAAGTATCTCTACTCTTATAACTTAGGTTCTTTCCCTCTATTTATAATAGTACTAAGGCTATTATTTATTTAAAAAGTCCTCCTTTATTATTACTATAACTATATATAAGTATTAATAAGGGCTTTTAAGGCTTAGCCTTCTTACTAATTTAAAAAAATAAGATCCTATATTATATCTATTATATTTATAATAGTAATACCTTCCCTTAGGGTACTAATACTCTAATTCTTTCCTTTTAACCTATTTTACTTACTTTCTTATAAACTATTAGTCTTTCTTCTATATTTATATAAAAGTAACTATAATATTAGGTATTAAGGTCTAATTTATATAATTAGATATTAGTAACTTAAGATAGATTATCTTCCTTTTATATCTATATATTATTTATTTTAACTCTAAAGAAAGTAAATTAAGGTTAGTGAGATCCGCAAGATTTATTCTAGACATATGATCTACGGATCAGACCGGAATGCGGATCCAGACGTACCCGAACGGGGCCGTAGGATGCTACATTGGTAGTCCTAGATACCCGTATCCATCAGTATATATCCGCCCATACCCTATTTGAATTAAAAACTCATGCGATCCCTTCTGAATCACATTAGTATTAATATAATATAGTAGTAGTATAAGATCTATAAAGTTATTAGGAATATCTCTATATAATAAAGTTATATAAGTAGTTAGGTTTAATAATCTTATTAATATAGATACTTTTATATCCTCTAGCTAACTTATTATTCCTAAGTCTATAAATTCCTTTTTAAATATAAGTAAGAATATAGTAAAAGACTATTTTAGACCCTATTATATCTCTTATAGGTATTAAATAGTTTATTTCTTAATATTTAGGTCTTTATAAATATTCTTAAGGTATTAGATTAGGTTACTTATATTTCTATCTACTTATTAATATTATATAAAGGCTACTATATTCTTACTTATATTTCTTTCTAATTAGGAGTAGATATATAATAGATATACTTATTTATCTCTAAGAGTATCTATATTAAATAATAGCTTATTCTTAATTAATATTTAGAATATAGGCTATTCTATTCTAATTCCTTTAAAGGTTAGGGGATTAGGTAGTTATATATAAAGGTATTAGATTAGGTTTATACTAATTAGGCTTTAATTAAGGCTTTTATTAGCTTCTAGGCTTTAGTTATATATTTTATATATTATATCTACTACTAATATTAGCTATATAGGTATATTTATCTAGATTAGCTCTTTAAGCTATTAGATCCTCTCTTCTTATACTTATATACTTTCTTCTTAATTAATAGCGGCCTATACTATCTACTATATTATTAGCTAGGCTTATATAGTTAGGCTAGATAGTTCTATATTCTCTATTATATTATTTCTTATTATATATAGTCCTTTTAAGGCTTTTTATTAATATACCTAATACTTTTAGGGCTTTTTATTATTATACCTAATACTTTTAGGACTTTTTATTATTATATATAGGCTTATTCGGCTATCCTCTTCTAGATCTTTTATAAAAGAGGAAGCTTTTAGAATATAAAGGGATATAGCTAGTCCTAATTTAAAGTAACTAAGCTATTTATAGTTATCTAAAAGCTTAAGGAGAGAAGTAGGAGCTAGTAAGGTTAAATATAAATAAAAGGGGATATAAGGAAGGTCATATACGCGTATGTGATATTGACTGGGCCCTGGCCTATTATATTAGTAGCCCTATTAATATAGCTAATATATAAAAGAATAGACTTCTATTAGGATATAGCTTATTATAAAGCCTTTATAGACTTAAAGGAACTTTTTATTAATATACCTATCCTAATATACTTTAAAGAAGGATATAAAACTATAGTAGAAACTAATACCTTTAGATAAACTACTAAAGGTATATTATTATAAGTATAAGATAATAGAATATTATACTTATATATATACCTTTCCTAAAAGCTATTACTAGTAGAAGTAAACTATAAGATATATAATAAAGAGCTCTTTATAATTATATATAGTCTAAAAAAGTAGTACCTAGAACTAAAAATAGTCCTTAAGTTTAAAATTATTACTAACTATAAGAATCTATAATACTTTAAAAAAGTATAAAACTTAAGTAAATACTAGATATAATAGGTAGATATACTAATAGAATTTAATTTTAAGATCTAGTATTAACTTAGGTAGCTAGCTATATACCTAAATACTTTTTTATAAAGAGAATAAGATCTTTTATAGGATAAGAGTAATAAATAAATAATAAATTAATTCTAATATATCTTT